>NC_057873.1:31916292-31931292 GCF_019740435.1 Gambusia affinis | reverse complement strand
GGATGGCGCTTGAAGGAGGTGGGCGGGGGATGGGGTGCGTGGTGCCACGGGGGTGCCACATGGCTATCAAGCGGTGTTTGAGTGTTAGGAGCGCGTGGTGGGGACATGTCCGGGCGTGTCCGCCATGCCGTGCCGCGGGGGTGCCACATGGCTATCACGCGAGTGTTTGCGCGTTAGGGCCCGTGGTGGGGACATGTCGGGGCGTGTCGGCCATGATGCCGTGCCACGGGGGGTGCCACATGGCTATCAAGCGAGTGTTTGAGCGTTAGGGCACGTGGTGGGGACATGTCGGGGCGTGTCGGCCATGATGCCGTGCCACGGGGGGTGCCACATGGCTATCAAGCGAGTGTTTGAGCGTTAGGGGCACGCGTGGTGGGGACATGTCGGGCGTGTCCGCCATGCCGTGTGCACGAGGGCATGTCTTGCCGTGGCTCCTTTGTGGCAAGCGTCGGCGGGTCAAGTTTTGGGGTCAAGTTTAGGGTGTGTGTGTGTGTGTGTGTGTGTGCGCGCGCGTGTGTGTGTGTGTGTGTGTGGGTGTGTGTGTGTGCGTGTGTGTGTGTGTGTGGGTAAGAGCCCCATGTTGTGCCCTGGTTTCTCTGTAGTTCAAGTCTGGGGTTGAGATCTGCTCTCGGTCCAGTGTTCCTGGCCTGGTTCATTCATGTACATGTTTCCACTCAATATGTGTGCGTGTGTGTGTGTGTGTGTGTGTGTGTGTGTGTGTGTGTGTGTGTGTGTGTGTGTGTGTGTGTGTGTGTGTGTGTGTCGGGTAAAAGAGCCCCATGTTGTGCCCTGGTTTCTCTGTAGTTCAAGTCTGGGGTTGAGATCTGCTCTCGGTCCAGTGTTCCTGGCCTGGTTCATTCATGTACATGTTTCCACTCAATATGTGTGGGTGTGTGTGTGTGTGTGTGTGTGTGTGTGTCTGTGTCCTGAGCACCAGAGGCGCCCCTGGGCCTCTGGTGCTCTGAACCTGGGCAAAAGAGCCCCATGTTGTGCCCTTGTTTCTCTGTAGTTCAAGTCTGGGGTTGAGATCTGCTCTCGGTCCAGTGTTCCTGGCCTGGTTCATTCATGTACATGTTTCCACTCAATATGTGTGCGTGTGTGTGTGTGTGTGTGTGTGTGTGTGTGTGTGTGTCTCTGTCTGTCCTGAGCTCCAGAGGCCCGCTCCGCGGGCCTCTGGTGCTCTGAACCTGGGCAAAAGAGCCCCATGTTGTGCCCTTGTTTCTCTGTAGTTCAAGTCTGGGGTTGAGATCTGCTCTCGGTCCAGTGTTCCTGGCCTGGTTCATTCATGTACATGTTTCCACTCAATATGTGTGTGTGTGTGTGTGTGTGTGTCTCTGTCTGTCCTGAGCACCAGAGGCCCGCTCCGCGGGCCTCTGGTGATCTAATCCTGGGCAAAAGAGCCCCATGTTGTGCCCTGGTTGTCTGTAGGTCAAGTTTGGGGTTGAGATCTGCTCTCGGTCCAGTGTTCCTGGCCTGGTTCATTCATGTACATGTTTCCACTCAATATGTGTGTGTGTCTGTGTGTGTGTGTGTCTGTGGCGAGCACCAGAGGCCCGCGGAGCGGGCCTCCTAGCTCCCGCCGGGGCCTTGCCACGAGGGCGTGTGCGCCGCTTGTCCTTTGTGGCAGGGGTTAAAAGGGCTCCGTGTGGTGCCCCGGTTCTGCGGAGGTCGGGCGTCGGGGTCAAGTCGGGTTCCCCGGAGCCTCCTATTCCTCCGGGGGTGGGAGGGGGAGGTCAGCGCGCCCCCTAGCTGCCGCCAGGGCCTTGCCACGAGGGCACGTGCGCAGCTTCTCCTTTGTGGCACAGCCCTAACCCGTTTGCGGGTTAAAAGAGCTCCGTGAGGCGCCCCGTTTCTTCGGAGGTCGGGCGTTGGGGTCGAGTCGGGTTCCCCGGAGCCTCCTATTCCTCCGGAGGTGGGTGGGGGAGGTCAGGGCGCCCCCTAGCTGCCGCCAGAGCCTTGCCACGAGGGTACGTGCGCCGCTTCTCCTTTGTGGCAACGTCGGCGGGTCAAGTTTTGGGGTCAAGTTTAGGGTGTGTGTCTGTGTGTAGGGTGTGTGTTTGTGTGTGAGTGTGTGTGTGTGTGTGTGTGTGTGTGTGTGTGTGTGTGTGTGTGTGTGTGTGTGTGTGTGTGTGTCGGGTAAAAGAGCCCCATGTTGTGCCCTGGTTGTCTGTAGGTCAAGTCTGGGGTTGAGATCTGCTCTCGCTCCAGTGTTCCTGGCCTGGTTCATTCATGTACATGTTTCCACTCAATATGTGTGTGTGTGTGTGTGTGTGTGTGTGTGTGTGTGTGTGTGTGTGTGTGTGTGTGTGTGTGTGTGTGTGTGTCGGGTAAAAGAGCCCCATGTTGTGCCCTGGTTGTCTGTAGGTCAAGTCTGGGGTTGAGATCTGGTCTCGGTCCAGTGTTCCTGGCCTGGTTCATTCATGTACATGTTTCCACTCAATATGTGTGTGTGTGTGTGTGTGTGTGTGTGTGTGTGTGTGTGTGTGTGTGTGTCGGGTAAAAGAGCCCCATGTTGTGCCCTGGTTGTCTGTAGGTCAAGTCTGGGGTTGAGATCTGGTCTCGCTCCAGTGTTCCTGGCCTGGTTCATTCATGTACATGTTTCCACTCAATATGTGTGTGTGTGTGTGTGTGTGTGTGTGTGTGTGTGTGTGTGTGCTGTCCCGAGCACCAGAGGGCTGCTGGCCTGGTGCTCTATTCCCGGCAAAGAGCCCCATGTTGTGCCCTGGTTGTCTGTAGGTCAAGTCTGGGGTTGAGATCTGGTCTCGGTCCAGTGTTCCTGGCCTGGTTCATTCATGTACATGTTTCCACTCAATATATATGTGTGTGTGTGTGTGTGTGTGTGTGTGTGTGTGTGTGTGTGTGTGTGTGTGTGTGTGTGTGTGTGTTGGCCCCATGTTGTGCACTGGTTGTCTGTAGGTCAAGTCTGGGGTTGAGATCTGGTCTCGGTCCAGTGTTCCTGGCCTGTTCATGTATGTTTCCTCAATATGTGTGTGTGTGTGTGTGTGTGTGTGTGTGTGTGTGTGTGTGTGTGTGTGTGTGTGTGTGTGTGTGTGTGTGTGTGTGGTGTTTGAGCGTTAGGGCACGTGGTGGGGACATGTCGGGCGTGTTCGCCATGATGCCTGCCACGGGGTGTGCCACATGTGTATGTGTGTGTGTGTGTGTGTGTGTGTGTGTGTGGTGTGTGTGACATGTCTGGCATGTCCGCCATGCCGTGCTCTGTCACTGGGGGTGCCACATGGCTATCAAGCGAGTGTTTGAGCGTTAGGGCATGGTGGGGACATGTCGGGCTGTGTGTGTGTGTGTGTGTGTGTGTGTGTGCGTGTGTGTGTGTGTGTGTGTGTGTCGGGTAAAAGAGCACCATGTTGTGCCCCTGTTTCTCTGTAGTTCAAGTCTGGGGTTGAGATCTGCTCTCGCTCCAGTGTTCCTGGCCTGGTTCATTCATGTACATGTTTCCACTCAATATGTGTGTGTGTGTGTGTGTGTGTGTGTGTGTGTGTGTGTGTCTCTCCCGAGCACCAGAGGCCCGCTTTGCGGGCCCCTGGTGCTCTATTCCCGGGCAAGAGAGCCCCATGTTGAGCCCTGGATGTCTGTAGGTCAAGCCTGGGGTTGAGATCTGGTCTCGCTCCAGTGTTCCTGGCCCTGTTTATTTATGTACATGTTTCCACTGAAAATGTGTGTGTGTGTGTGTGTGTGTGTGTGCACCAGAGGCCCGTGTGTGTGCCTCTGGTGCTCCTTTCCCGGGCAAAAGAGCCCCATGTTGTGCCCTGGTTTCTCTGTAGGTCAAGCCTGGGGTTGAGATCTGGTCTCACTCCAGTGTTCCTGGCCCTGTTTATTTATGTACATGTTTCCACTGAAAATGTGTGTGTGTGTGTGTGTGTGTGTGTCTGTGGCGAGCACCAGAGGGCGCTCCATGGGCCTCTGGTGTGCTCTGTTCAGGCCAAAGAGCCCCATGTTGTGCCCTGGTTTCTCTGTAGGTCAAGCCTGGGGTTGAGATCTGGTCTCACTCCAGTGTTCCTGGCCCTGTTTATTTATGTACATGTTTCCACTGAAAATGTGTGTGTGTGTGTGTGTCTCTCCCGAGCACCAGAGGCCCGCTCCACGGGCCTCTGGTGCTCTGAACCTGGGCAAAAGAGCCCCATGTTGTGCCCTTGTTTCTCTGTAGTTCGAGTCTGGGGTTGAGATCTGCTCTCGGTCCAGTGTTCCTGGCCTGGTTCATTCATGTACATGTTTCCACTCAATATGTGTGTGTGTCTGTGTGTGTGTGTGTCTGTGGCGAGCACCAGAGGCCCTTGATGGCCTCCTAGCTCCCAGGGCCTTGCCACGAGGGCGTGCGCCGCTTGTCCTTGTGGCAGGGGTTAAAGGGCTCGTGTGGTGCCCCGGTTCTGCATGGAGGTCGGGCCGGGGTCAAGTCGGGTTCCTCGGAGCCTCCTATTTCTCGGAGGTGGGAGGGAGGTCAGCTACTGCTAGCTGGCCAGAGCCTTGCCACGAGGGCACCTGCGCCGCTTCTCCTTTGTGGCAGTTCCCTAACCCGGCGTGTTAAAGAGCTCCGTGTTGTGGGGTTCGGAGGTGGGAGAGGGAGGTCACAGAGCCTTGCTCCTTTGTCAGGTCAAGCTTTGAGGTCAAGTTCAGTGTGTGTGTGTGTCTGGGTGTGTGTGTGTGTGCGTGCGTGCGTGCGTGTGTGCGTGTGTGTGTGTGTGTCTGTGTGTGTGTGTGGGTCAAGCCTGGGGTTGAGATCTGGTCTCGCTCCAGTGTTCCTGGCCTTGTTCATTTATGTACATGTTTCCACTCAATATCTGTGTGTGTGTGTGTGTGTGTGTGTGTGTGTGTGTGTGTGTGTGTGTGTGTGTGTGTGTGTGTGTGTGTGTGTGTGTGTTCCCGGGCAAAAGAGCCCCATGTTGTGCCCCGGTTCTCTGGAGGTCAAGTGTTGATAAAGTGAAAGTTTGAGGTCGCGAGCACCTGATGGCTCTGGAGAACAATGGGTTACGATTCATGAGTGCACCTGTTGGTGCTGGAGAACAATGGGTTCCGATTTATCTTGCCCCCCCCCCCCCCTGAAAAGAACTAAAAGTTGTCTCCGGCAGCGGTTTCAGTAGCCTACTGGTATCTCCCCAGGAACGGGATCATCCACACGCAGCAGTGCATGCAGTCATTTTCCAACTGACAACTGGTGTGTGGACCCGCAAAGGAGAACCAGTTCCGATAGTCTAGCGGGTCGTCGACAGACAGCCCGGCCTCTGACTCAGATGGATGTGAGTGCTGCGGCCGATGCTTCGGAGTTCAGCTGCAGAGTGGCACAGCTCTCGGCACCGCAACACCGAAGGACTCCAGTAGCTCAGCGATAAGTCAGTGCCCCACGTGGGATTCGACCCGCTTCCCTCTAAGCGTAGGAGAGCACCTTAGCCACTGAGCCGCACATACATGGGCTGACGGTGCTTATATGTGATGGGAGGGAGGGAGAAAGAAAGAAAGAAAAGGAAAGGGAAAGCAAAAGAGAACCCTAACCTAACCTAAGCGGCAAAACCGTTAGTGAAACGGTTAGTAGCCCAGAGTAAGCCGAGCACTGTGGCAGGCGGGACTCTTGCCCAGGAACTCCCTCACGGCACCGCCAGGCTACTAGAACCGAGCACAGTGCTTATGACGGACGAATGACTTTGTCCCGAGTGAGCACAGTGCGCTGCCACCACTATTTAGGGCATTTAGGGTCTCGGGTGGGTCGGTGGTGGCTTGGTGGGTGCGTGGGTGGGTGGGTTGTGCGCTGTGCCCTGTGCCCTGTGCCCTGTGCCCTGTGCGCTGTGCCCTGCCATTCCGGCCTGTCGGGCGGGGTGTCCCCTGTGGCAGCGGAGCGCCACGTGGTCATGGGCTTGCCATTTCGGACACCCTAACCTGGTGTCCTCTGCGGCAGAGCGCGCCACGTGGTCAGGGTGGCTGTTGTGGGTGTGGGGCCTGCCATTCCGGACACCCTAACCGGGTGTCCCCTGTGTCAGCGGAGCGCCACGTGGTCAGGCTGGCTGTTGTGGGTGTGGGGCCTGCCATTCCGGACACCCTAACCTGGTGTCCTCTGCGGCAGAGCGCGCCACGTGGTCAGGGTGGCTGTGGGGCCTGCCATTTCGGCCCGTCGGGCGGGTTGTCCCCTGTGGCATGAAGAGAAAAGAAAAGAAAAGAAAAGAAAAGAATAGAAAAGAAAATAAAAGAAAATAAAAGAAAACGTGGCAGCCGAGGCTGGATTCGAACAAGGTATCTCCCGTTTACAGGGTGAGGTTCCTATCCACTCGGCTACCACGGGTGTATATCGACGGTGCTCATAGTGCTCATGTCTCCGCCGCTGTCATTGGAGACTGTTGGCAAGTTCTCCATGCCATGCCATGCCAGGCCTTTTCTGCTTGGCGTTGCGCAGGGGATGGGTAAGGGGGCAGTGCACTGAGCGACTGGGTCCTGCAATGTCTTCAGCTGCTGCTGCTGTCTTCACTTTCTGCTGTTCCCACCGCTAGACTGCTGGAAGCGTTTTTCCGACACTATCGGGCGGGCGGGCGGGCGGGCACGCGGGCACGCAGGCAGGAGGCAGGAGGCAGGAAAGGGCTGGGCTTAGGCTTGAGTTTCTGCTGTTAACCCTCCAATCTCCAATAGTGTAAAAAACTACACTAGACTACTGGAAGCGCGTTTTCCAAGCAGACAATCGACAACAATTTGTTCCCCAAATTGTTGTCGATGCCTGCTGCGTGCTTCTGGTGCTGAACTGTTCCACTAGACGTCTGGAACCAACCCTTAAAAAGTAAGTGCCTGCCTTGCATTGAGGCGTTTTCATAGATCTGAGAGTGTACAGAAGATCAGCCTGCATCCGTGCTTCCACAGGAACGAACCGCTAGACTACTCGAGCCGCGGTTTCCCCTACGACAATGTCTGGCAGCAGCCATTCTTCTTCTTTCTCAAAGCTTTGCTCCCAAAGCCGCCGCTTGCTTTTCCCACAATTTGTGGCATTCTTCTTCTTCTCCTCCTTCACTGGAGGTTCCTTCGTAGGTGGCCTTGAGTTTCTGCTGTTAACCCCCTAACCCAATGTCCAAAGGTCGGTCGGTCGGTCGGTCGGTCGGTCGGTCGGTCGGTCGGCCAACTGCTAGGCTACTTGAACCGTCCTTCAAACCATATCTGTCATTGGGGACTGTTGGCAAGTTGTCCCAAATGTCCGTGAGCGGCTCCTGGAGCCTCCTTTTTCACCTTCTCCTGCTGCTCCCGGGTCGCCTGCCGCCCCGCCCGCCCGCCGGGCCGATGCTAGGCTACTTGAACCGTCCTTCAAACCATATCTGTCATTGGGGACTGTTGTGTTGTCCCAAATGTCCGTGCGGCTCCTGGAGCCTCCTTTTTCACCTTCTCCTGCTGCTGCGGGCCGCCTGCCGCTTGACCACTGCCCGGCCGACTGCTAGGCTACTTGAATCCTTCAAACCATATCTGTCATTGGGGACAGTTGGCAAGTTGTCCCAAATGGCTGTCACCCGCACATCTGTCATTGGGGACAGTTGGCAAGTTGTCCCAAATGGCTGTCACGGCTCCTGGGCCTTCTTCTTCACCTCCTCCTCCTCCTCCTCCTCCTCCTCCTCCTCCTCCTCCTCCTCCTCCTCCTCCTCCTCCTCCTCTCCTCCTCCAGCTAAAAAAACAACAAAAACCACCACAAAAGAGAAAAACCGAGTAACCCAGAGAAACCGACCGGCTACTGGAACCGTACCTGTGTCTGTGCTCATAGTGCTTAGGACTTGCGCTGCCATTCCGCCTGTCGGGCGGGTCCCTGTGGTAGCCCGCTGCCTGCGCTCATGGTGGCTGTGTGGGGATGGGCTGCCATCTGGGACGCCTGTGGTTGTCCCCTGTGTCAGCGGAGCGCCACGTGGTCAGGGTGGGTGGTGTGGGGATGCCACCCTAACCGGGTGTCCCCTGTGTCAGCGAGCGCCACGTGGTCAGGGTGGGTGGTGTGGGGGATGGGCTTGCCATTCGGGACACCCGGCGGGTTGTCCCCTGTGTCAGCGGAGCGCCACGTGGTCAGGCTGGCTGTGTGGGGGATGGGCGTGCCATTCGGGACGCCCGGCGGGTTGTCCCCTGTGTCAGCGGAGCGCCACGTGGTCAGGCTGGCTGTGTGGGGGATGGGCGTGCCATTTCGGCCACCCTAACCGGGTGTCCCCTGTGTCAGCTCCGCTGCCACGTGGTCAGGCTGGCTGTGTGGGTGTGGCGCCTGCCATTTTTCGACCCGTCGGGGGTGTCCCCTGTGGCAGAGTCTATGTCTATGATGTCTAGTGCTGATGCCCGGTGCCAATGATATGTCTCTGGTGCTGGCTGGCTGGCTGGCTGGCTGGCTGGCCCTGGTTGTCTGTCTGTAGGTTCTCTGGAGGTCGTGTGTGTTGTTGTGATAAAGTGAAAGTCTGAGGTCCCGAGCCTATTCCCGGCCGGGGAGGGCAGGTGAAGGAGCTCCATGAGAGCACCTGTTGGGCCTGGAGAATGGGCTTTTTTGTCACACAAGGCCAACCGTTTCCGATAGTCTAGTGGTTGAAAAGCGAGCCTTTGACAAAGTTGGATGTTACTGCCGATGCTGCCAAATTCAACTGCATAGTAGCACCCGTGTTTCTACACCGAAACACTGAACGATTCCAGTAGCTTAATGGTAAGTCTTGCGTGTCTGTCTGTCTGTGTGTGTCTCTGTGTGTGTGTCTCAGACATTTGTGATGTGGCTATGGAGATGATCTTTGAATGAGTAGAGTACCAATGTATTGGTCCGGGTGGGTTTTGTATTTCCCCCATTTATCTCTAAAATAAACTAAAATCTAGTGATCTGGCTGCAGAAACAGAGACCCTATGGACCGTCAGCCAATCTCCTCCTCGCATTTCAACGGAAGGAGAACCGGATCCGTTTCACAGCTGACAGTTGCCCATTCACTGTCCTCGACTCAATTGGCAGTTGACGTGACGCTGGCCAGAATGTACGCATCCAAGTGGAGCTTGATACATGTGCTGACAGTGCTTATATGTGATGTCCCTGTGGCAGCAGAGAGGAGCGCCACGTGCTCAGGCTGGCTGTGTGGGTGTGCCTGTCCATTCGGCCGTCGGCGGGTTGTCCCCTGTGGCAGCGGAGCGCCACGTGGTCATGGGCTTGCCATTCCGGCCACCCTAACTGGGTGTCCTCTGCGGCAGAGCGCCGCCACGTGGTCAGGGTGGGTGCTGTGGGGGAGGGGCGTGCCATTCAGGACACCCGGCGGGTTGTCCCCTGTGTCAGCGAGCGCCGCCACGTGGTCAGGGTGGGTGCTGTGGGGGAGGGGCTTGCCATCCCGGCCACCCTAACCTGGTGTCCTCTGTGTCAGCAGCGCCACGACACTTGTCACTGTGGCAGAGAGGAGCGCCACGTGCTCAGGCTGGCTGTGTGGGGGATGGGCGTGCCATTTCGGCCTGTCGGTCGGTTTGTCCCCTGTTGCAGCGGACAGCGCGGAAGACGTCTCCGGAGCGCTGGGCTGGGTGGGGGTTGGGCTCGCTACCAAGGGTGTCTACGTTTACCATTATGCAGTCAACGTCCTCCATCGTTTCCTCTTTCTTTCCCGAGGAGGTTTCTGGGACTGGCCCGGTGCCAATAATGTGTGGGGTGCTAGCCTGTTCCACTAGAGCCTGCCTGCTGCCGCCTGCTGCGTGCCTGCCTGCCCTCCTGCCCGCCTGCCTGCGTGCCTGCCTGCCCGCCCGGTCCGCCTGCGTGCCTGCCTGCGTGCCCGCCTGCCCGCCCGGTCCGCCTGCCTGCGTGCCTGCCTGTGCCTGCCTGCCTGCCCGCCTGCCTGCGTGCCTGCCCGCCTGCGTGCCTGCCTGCGTGCCGCCTGCCCGCCCGGCCTGCCCGCCCGGCCCGCCTGCCTGCCTTCCTTCCATTGACGCTCCTTCCCACCACTGAACTGCTTGAACATAACCCGCTAGACTACTGGGACTGGACAACTTTGTTAATAACATGTCTAGTGCTGGCCAATAAGAGTGTGTCTGGTGCTGGCCTGTTCCCCTAGACGTCTGGAACCCTTAAAAAGTGCAAGAATTGTTCCTGGCTGGCCTTGGTTATTTTTATGTACATGTGTTGACCAGAATCCCAATTGGAAAGGTCTTAGCAATCTGGCAGTAAAGTTTCCCGAGCTTTTCAGCGTGGAGGTGAGACTTTAGCAGTGCCGAGTTGTTAAATTCAAGACTGAATCTGAGAGTGTACAGAAGGTCTGATCTGAGAGTGTACAGAAGGTGAGAGTGTACAGGAGCTGTGATCTGTGAGAGTGTACAGGCGGTCTGCTTGCATCCGTGCTTCCACAGGAAGTAGATTTCCACTGAATACCGTGGCTGACCTCCTCCCACCATTGCCTCGAGCAATCCTTGTGCACACACACACACACCTTCTGCCACCGGCTCCTGCAATCTTCTGCTTCAGCTTCACTTTCTGCTGTGGTTCCCACCCACTAGACTACTCGAAGCGTTGTTTTTCAAACAATGTCTGGCAGGTTGCTTGCTGCATCTTCTTCTTCTTCAGTGGAGGAGGTTTCTAGCTTCAGTTCTGCTGTTCCCACCACTAGACTGCTGGGCTATGTCTGGCAGGCTGCTGCCTCTCTTCTTCTTCTTCAGGGGAGGTTTCCTAAGCTTCAGTTTCTGCTGTTCCCACCACTAGACTGCTGGACGCGTTGTTTTTCAAACAATGTCTGGCAGGCTGCTGCCTCTCTTCTTCTTCTTCAGGGGAGGTTTCCTAAGCTTCAGTTTCTGCTGTTCCCACCACTAGACTGCTGGACGCGTTGTTTTTCAAACAATGTCTGGCAGGCTGCTGCATCTTCTTCTTCTTCTTGACTGCAGCTTTCCTAAGCTTCAGTTCCTGCTGTTCCCCACCACTAGACTGCTCGAAGCGTTGTTTTTCAAACAATCTCTGGCAGGCTGCTGCTGCATTTCACTGGAGGTTTTTGCAGCCTGTAGTAAGCCATTGGGGTTGCTTTCGGGAGGCAAAGACCAAGCCCTTTACTTTTTCTGCGTTTCACAGGGGATGGGGAGTCCAGCCAGCCAGCCAGCCAGCCAGCCAGCCAGCCAGCCAGCCAGCCAGCCAGCCGCTGGGTCCTGCAATCTTTTTCTGCCATCGGGGAGACCCTAACCCAAACCCCGGGTGGCCGCCATCGGGAATGGGTTCCGGTGTCCCTAATTGCGCCACCTGATTCGCTGCCATCGGGGAAACCCTAACCCCGTTCCCGGGTTGCTGCAATATGGGAATAGGTTCCGGGTGTCCCTAATTGCGCTCACCTGATTCGCTGCCATCGGGGAAACCCTAACCCCGTTCCCGGGTTGCTGCAATATGGGAATAGGTTCCGGGTGTCCTTGGTGGCCCTTCGACTCAGAGTTGACTTCCCTGCTGTGCTGCTCGCTCGCTTGCCCGCCGCCGCCGCCCGCCTTAGGCTACCTGAACCGTTTCTCAAACAATAACTGTCATTGGGGAGTGTTAGCAAGTCAAAATGGCTCAGTCAGCGGATCCTGTAGCTTTCTGCTTTGCCGCCGCCGCTGCAGCCTTCTTCCTTAGCCTTCCTCCTTAGCTTCAGTTCCTGCTGAAGCTCCTGGAGCCTTGCTCCCACCACTGGTCTACTCGAACCGTTTCTCTAGCAATATCCGGTGCTAATAATATGCCTGGTGCTGTCTTGTTTCCCACATTGCTGTTGTTAATTGATCTGGGTGCTGGCTTGGTCAACAAGCCCTTTTCAGCTCCTGCAGCTACTGCCTGCGATGCTGCCAACGGCTACTTGAACCGCTGCTCCAAATGGCTGTGACAGGCTCCTAGAGCCTTCTTCCTCACCTCCTCCAGCTCGCCCGCCCGCCAGCCCGCTGCTAGGCTACTTGAACCGTTGTTCAAACAATATCTGTCATTCGGGCCTGTTAGCAGGTTCTCCCGAATGGCTGTGACCGCTCCTGGAGTGTTCTCTTTCACTCCTGCTGTTCCTGCCTTGACCGCTGAGCTACTTGAAGCGTTCTCCCAGATTGCTCCTTGAGCCTTCTTCTTCACCACCACCATCCGCCCGCTGCTAGGCTACTTGAACCGCTGTTCCAAATGGCTGTGACCGGCTCCTAAAGCCTTCTTCTGCACCACCTCCAGCTGGGCCCACCCGCCCGCCCGCCCGCCCGCTAGTTGAACCGTTGTTCAAACAGTATCTGTCATTCGGGCGTGTTAGCAAGTTCTCCCGAATGGCTGCGACCGGCTCCTGCTGCAGCCGTCCCTTACTCCCTACCTACCATGGTGAATGGCGCTGAAACTGCGTTTTAGGGTGCAAAGTTGTCCCGTAAAGGCAACCCCCCACAGAGCACGGGGGCTTGAGAACGCCAGCCTGTCTCGTTTATTCCTCCCGTGTGGGACGGACCCGGCTTCGGCCCAAACGAGGCACGGCAAGCCCCCTTTTAGCCCCTGTGAATGTCGTGTCCGTTAGGACCTAAATCCCATTGTGATTGACGCCGGGATGGCATACAACATGTCATTTGGGACTTCTGCAGCGGTATCCCACAAAGCAATGGCCTCCCAGAGCAGGGGGCTACCGCCCTGCCTGGTCCTGTTCATCCTTCGGCGTGGGGCAGGGTCCGGCGCTGCCCACTGCAGGAGCGAAACCCCCTTTAGCCCCTTTGAATGTCCTTTCCTTAGGATGCCATGGTGAATGGCGGAAACTGCGTTTTAGGGTGCAAAGTTGTCCCGTAAAGGCAACCCCCGCAGAGCACGGGGCTTCGGAGCGCCGCGCCTCGCCTCGTTTATTCCTCCCGGCGTGTGGGACGGACCGGGCGCACATTCGGCCCAAACGAGGCACGGCAAGCCCCCTTTTAGCCCCTGTGAATGTCGTGTCCGTTAGGCCCTAAATCCCACTGTGATTGACGCCGGGATGGCATACAACACGTCATTTGGGACTTCTGCAGCGGTGTCCCACAAAGCAATGGCCCTCCCCAGAGCAGGGGGCTACCCCTGCCTGGTCCTGTTCATCCTTCGGCGTGGGGCAGGGTCCGAGCGCACTTTCGGCCCACTGCAGGAGCGGGAAACCCCCCTTTTAGCCCCTTTGAATGTCCTTTCCCTTAGGATCCCATGGAGAATGAGGCCGAAAAAATATGGATGAACTAATAAAAACAGTAGAAAAAGAGTTAGCTGAGTTGAAAACATGGTTTGATTACAATAAGTTATTGTTGAATGAAGGAAAGATTAAAATTCCTGGTTTTCTCTGGTAATCGGAACTATAATAATGTAAAGTTATGCATAGATGGAGTTGAAATTGAAAGAGTTTATGAGAGAAAATCTTTAGGGATTATCATAGATGATAAACTTAGTTGGAAGCCTCACATAGGACATATTAGAAATAAGGTTGTTGCAAAAAGTGTTGGAATACATACTGTTTAAAATAAAAGATTTAATAAATGTTAAAGGCTTGCATGTTATATATTCCTCTTTGGTTATGCCTTATTTTTTCTTATTGCTGATAAATCTGGGCAAATGCACGTGAAACAACTGTTGATATACTAGTTAAGTTGCAAAAAAAAGCAAGCTACAAGGGTTATAAAGAAGGTGGGATAACTGATAAACTCTTTATTCAAAGTAAAATATTAAAATTTAAAGATATTGTTTATAAAAAAAATACTGGAAATAATGTATAAAGCATTGAATAAAAGTCTTCCTTCTGGTATTCAGAAATTATTTAAGTTAAGAGAAAATCAATCTAATTTGCCAGGTTTGTTTATGTGCTTGAATGTGCAAAAGAAAAGTCAGATAAAGTCTAGATGTGTTTCAGTTATTGGTGTGAAACTGTGGAATGAATTGAATGATGAATTAAAGTTATGTCCTTTCTTGGCTCTGTTTATTGCTTTCTTTCTTTTTTTCTTTTGCTGTTTCTTGTGTTTAATGTGGACAATTTACCAAAATAAAGTGATTTATTGATTGATTGATTGATTGATTGATTGAAACAGTATAAACAGCACCCTGCTGCTCCTGTTTCTCCTTCCCGCTGTGTGTGAGGGTCCCAGCGCAGGGGAGGGAGAAAAAAAAAAAAAAAAAAAAAAAAAAAACAGTGAGCGCACCAGGCTGGCTTCGATCCCCGCTCTCCTGGGCGAGAGTCCGGTGTCTTAACCACTCCGCCATGACAGCGGACCTGTGTGAGTACGCTGTAATTCCAGAGTATTCATAGCTCTAAGTCCCCGTTGAAAAGTGTAAAAAAAAAAACCAAAACAGTTCGTCAGAGCACATGTGCTTTGCTTGGAGAGACTGTTGAGTTGTTTTTAAAGAGGTAAAATTGTAAAACGGCTTTATTTCTTTATTTATTTACCAAAGCAAAGCAAAGCAAGTCACTAATTTTCCACAGCGCTCAGAGCTGCAGCAGTTGAGAGTGTGGACTTGTTTTTAAAGAGGTACAATTGTTAAAACGGCTTTATTTCTTTATTTATTTACCAAAGCAAAGCAAAGCAAGTCCCTACTTTGCCACAGCGCTGAGTTAAGTGCTTGTTAACGCTTGTTAATAGCTCCAGCCATAGAGGAGCCACTGCATGTCACATGACCTGATTGGCGTTTGAAGTGCAGGTGTAGCTTGTTAAGCTGCGCTCATTCGCAGGGACCTTGCAACGGAGGAGCAGCGTTGTTTTTCCCACAAGTTTGGGCCCTTCACTCGACGGTAAGTTGTTTATAATCACTTAATAGCACTAAATGTGCCTTTTTTAGGAGAAAATGTGCCTGCCTGCTTCCAATCTGCAGTTAATTGCAGCCAATTGGTCCCGTTTTTTCACTTTTCCTGCATTGCACGAATTTCTAAGTTAATTTTAGACTGTCACTCGACGGAAAGTCGTTTTTAATGGCTTAATAGCACTAAAATGTCTCTATTTAGGCCTATTTTTAAGAGAACACGTGCCTGCGTGCTTCAAACTGTAGTTAATTGCAGCCAATTGGTGCGTTTTTCACTTTTCCTGCATTGCACGAATTTCTAAGTTAATTTTAGACTTTCCTCGGCGGAAGATTGTTTTTAATAAACAATAGCA
>NC_057873.1:31910355-31916192 GCF_019740435.1 Gambusia affinis | reverse complement strand
TTGGGTCGATTCCAAGCCTTTAAGATCTCTTAAGAGCCACAGAAAACCAAAGCCTGAACAAGGACGAGTCAGAGCCTGAACGTGAGCCACCACCTGGGCTGCCCAGCAGGTCTGAGTCTCCAGAGATCAGAGAAGGACAACTACAACTCTCGACGATAGACCTGAGGATGACAAGGAGGGAACAGAGCAACAAAACCTGCTGGAAGACCAAGCAGCATCTCCCCATTTTCCTATCACACAGACCTCAGCCTGTGTGATAGTGCCCCCCTAGCAGGGGGCACCAGTGCAAGTGTCCTCACATGCTGGATGGACATCATTCAGTCCAAGAATCTGCAGTGTAGAACGGAAGCTGCCAAATCCTTCAAGGGCAGTGCAAGACAGCAGTTCAGACGAGGAAAGAGAGCACTCAGACAAAGAGACAAGGGGGAAGGAAATAAAGCTGGCCTGCAGTCTGCGCTGCTCCCTCCTCAGGCACCCTGTATTAAAATGCAGACTGGACTGTGAATCCAACCAACCAGAGGTCTGGTTTTTGGAGCTATGCAACTGTAGGGCTACTCAGTTGATTGCTTCACTAACTGAAAAAGGGTGTGGCACCTGGATAGTAGGTAGTTAGTGGCTAGATGAGCCTCTCTCGACATCAGCTTTAACAAATCACTTCAAAATCCACATCTGAGAGTAAGATTTGAGGGTTTAAAGGGTTTTCTGGACACTTTTGATGGAGAGCTGGTCACAAGACAGCTCAGAAGTCTAAAAGAAGTGTGTGGGGCTGACTAGTGACCAACAACACATGCACTATGAGCAAAGCGTCTGAATACTTGTGACCATGTGATATTTCAGTTTTTCTTTTTTAATAAATTTGCAAAAAATTCTGCTTTTTTTCCATCAAGATGCTGGCTGTACATTTACAAGAAATAATCTGAACTTTCTTATGTCAGCAAATGGCTGCAATGAAGCAAAACATTTTAAAGGGGCTGAATACTTTTCGTACCCACTGCATCACTAGTTCAGATGATAAATAAGATTAGTTACCATAACTGTACAGGTGACATCTACCTGTTTTCTTCCAATATAGTCCTTCTTGGATGGTGTAGGAGACGTCAATGAACTCCAGGTCCACGGCTGAGCGTTTGGGTAAGTGAAAGAAACACTGCCCATCGGTAATCTGGTTCTCAATCTTATTCAGATGGGCCCACATGGATGGCTCCCGCTGGAGCTGAGTCTGATCTAAAGATAGGTCCCCTCCACTACACACTACGGTTTCCTCCATGGGGATACCCACAGAATCTGGTTCCAGTGCCCTATTGTCCATATCAGTTCTTGGGCTGTGGGAGAGCTGTAAAAATTTAAAACATGTCACTTATTCACCAGTGTGAATTTCCCTGTGGATCATTCATTATACAGACATTTTCTAATTTGAATAAAGTCCTTCCCTGTAGCTCAGAGAATAGACTTTAAAAAACCTCTGTTAGCTTAAATCACTGACTAGCTTTGCGCCAAAACACAAAGGTCTGCAATTCTTGCATCAACCTTCCAAACCACTCAAGTAACTGGAACATTATCAGTATGTTTGATGCATAGTTACTTGATGATTTTGATGATGGCATTTGATAAAATGTAATGTTTGTTACAGGTTTCTCCATTGGTTTGCTGCTCGTTCATAATTAGTTATTGTGCTATGTTTTATTATAAGCATTTCGAACTGCCTTGTTGCTGAAGTTTGCTGTACAAATAAACTTGACGTTCCAGCTTCAGCCAGCTCATTTCAACCTGTAAAGACTCATACACAGAGAGAGAGAGTGGTATTAGAAAGTATATTTGACAAATGAAAGTCTTTGGCGATCTGTTTTCCCTCAACAGTTTTTCTCCAGTAGCTAGTGGAACGTTTTGGCAGGGGTTTCTATGGGATCTCAAAGTATGACGAGTTCATGCAGAATTCTAACAGGATCTTAATATGAAAACATCCTGGGAATTTCCATGACTAGTGAGCAAAATTTCCAATATTTTGATACTTAAAGGATCAAAATATTGGAGCTTTATTACTTTTTCTGTGCAACATTATGCTCCATCTTGCTACAAAAATCAGGGGTTTTCACCAAACTCCTCTGTCACTGGGCAAAGTTGTTCCTGTACAATAGAAAAGACAGTACTTGGATTTTAAGTTGTGAGATAACCCCACATGTAAATAAATGCTCAAGCAAGCTCTTCTCTGGAGTGTTCAACGTGATCCTGGCTGAATTCTTTTTAGGAGTTTGTCCTAAAAAGAATTCACTTGTGGATTTTTCCTGGGCAGCCTGATACTTTCTTCCCAACTGTTGATCCTCTTTCTTGAGGTTCTTAGTGGTTCTAAGTTGGGTTCAGTATTTTGTACTTCTCACGTTATCTTTGTCTGGGATTAAATTTATTTTAATAAGCTGAAGACTTAGAATATGATTTATGTTTATGCCATGAAAAAAATCTTTATGATCTTGGAAGGACACAAAGTATCAGAAATATGCAGCCTCCCTGTGATCATGATCATTGAAACACTAATTTGCTTAATCTATATTTTCTGCAAAGGCCACTTTAAAAATGGTTCCCAAGTGTTTGGTGGCACAGTGATTTTTTCTTTTTAAGACAGAAGTCTCATTTAATAACTCATGGGATTTTTAATCCCCCAGAAGATTAAAATCAACCTTCTTTTTTTAACCATTAACCTGCTTGGAAAAGGGAAGGTTTGAAGTAACCAGCTTGGGAAAAACGCTGCACCAGTGGGTTCACCAAGCAGAGCTAACTCATGGGAAACAATTGCTCTTACACTTGAACCCCAGTTCACTTAAATAAATAGGACTGATTCTACATGCAGGAAAACAGGGGAGGCCAGAGAACAATCGCTCCTTGATGATGAATGGATCTGATGAGTAGGAGGTGTAGACGAAGAGAGAGATGTTGCGTGTGCCAGCATGTCACGAGTTAGCTTGTACCAGACTGTTCTACATGAAGAGTAAAGTACATAAATGGGAGAGAGGGGAAGAAGAACTCAGTGACCTGCGGTGCTTCTACTCTACCCTTTCTACCAGCCTAGTGCAGGTAGATAGGCAGAAGATAGTGCTGCCATACTACTGCAATACTGCCATAGCGTCTACAAACCTGATGCACAAAAAGTATTAAGGATTGCTTCCGACTGGGTTTGACAAAAATATCAGTCTTAAGATTTTATGTTGGAAGAGGGTAAATCTGGACTCAGCAGATCCCATAGCCTTCTTCCATCACTCTAGATTTCAGTCATTATGCTCCCTTGCAGATTGTAGCCTTTTTCTCCAGTTAGACCCACTGATTAATGATTTTCTTATGCCTACACAACTCAGTCCCAATCCCTTCACTTCCCTTCATATTGTGTGTCTGAAAATTGTCCTTTCACATGCACAGATGTAGTTTAACAAGTCTAGTCCTGGATTCTGCTGTTGTTTTTCTTTGATATTATGTCACCAAATATTTAAATGACATTTTAGAAAGTCACTTGGACATGATGAAGGTGTCACAGGAAAAGCACTAGGCTGGTTAAAGTCATACCTGTCCCAAAGACTCCAGTTTGTTCATGTGAACAATAAATCTTCTTCACACTCCAGGGTTACTGGTGTAGTGCCACAAGGCCATGAGGTTGAACCAATTCTTTTTACTATGAATATGCTTCAAATTGGAAAGATCCTCAAATTCTAGAATTGTGCTAGAGATTCTGAGCTTTATCTATCCATAAATCCTGTTAATCTGAAAAGAAATAGAGAACAAACATGACACGGACGGAGGTACTAATACTAATGTGGTGAAATTGCCTGTGGCCTTAGTTATTTAGCAGAGTGTTGTATCAACTTTCTAATTTGATGTAAAACGATAGCAGTTATGGACTAGCAAGCAGAATGCAGGGCTAATCAGTCAACATAGAATATATGTTAATGTGCAGTGCTAGTTTTCCTCCATGCATTTTTCATCCTGACCAGATGGTTTAATATCGGTCTCATCTGACCATTCCACCTTGTTCCACATGTCTGCTGTGTTGCCTCTGACCAATAACAAACTCTAAACATGATATGGCAATAGACAACAATGGATCTCTTTTAGCCACTTTTTAATATTTATGGTCTTTCAAGTCAAATATTTTTTAAATTCAAAAGCACTTTATTTATTACAAAGGGAAGTATCTACAGAGAGTTGTGGATGTTGAAATTGTGGGGAAAAGAGATTTCCAGTAGCAGTCAGTCTTGCAATGAATCTGAAGAGACCTCTAACTCAAGACTGTTGCCATGACTCTAATGACATGCTACCAGCTTAATCCTGGATTACAACATCAACAGTGTTGGCAAACACTGTTAATGCTGTTTGTTTGCTTTTGGCATTTGGTTAGAAAGACATTGGAGTTGGAATCTGATCCTTTCCTAATTTGATGGATGGGATTAAAAACTACTGAGCTGTATAAGTTTTCCGTCAATCTATCCACCCATTGTCTATGACTACTGATCCCTGAAGAGGTGCAGGACTTGAGTCTCTCTGAAGCTTTCATTGGACACAAGGCAGGTTAGACCCTACACACAAAGAACCAACAACCATGCATCCACCTAAGAGACATTATGCTGTTCTGCATGTTTTTGCACCGTACACAGAGAGAACCAGTGCATAGGTGCAAGTCCATGCAAAAGGACTTCGGACTAGGATTTCAACCTTCTTCCTCTGTGCTAGCAACTGTGTTACTGTGGATCCCACTTAAATTTGCTAGCAATTTTTAAAGCTACATTCCTGTCAAATAGTAAATATAAGTACAGAAAGAGAAAAAAAAAGATAACATTTGTATGTATTAGTGAAGCCTTGGATGGAGCAGTTGAATTAAATACTATTTAAAAGTAGTAAAATCAATCTGGATGAATACATGCTGATACTTTTAGGAACATTTTAGTCTTTCATGTTTTGCGAAATGTGGGGCTAACTGTTAGAAAGTTTTACATAGCAGCAGAGGGCTGAGCAATGTGTAGCTACATGTTGTCACTTTAAGAAACCACCTGAAAAAAATCTGTAAACTCATTCTGTCAGATTTCACAGAGAGCATTTCAACAAGTGTTTCAGTATTAACATCTGTCTCACTGGGTAAAAACCACAACAAGCTTTAAACTTACTAAGTAAGACTCAAACTGTGAAATACATTTTTCTGCTAGTTAAAGTTCCAATGTGGTTCATCTTCAATAAGCTTGATTGAAGCACACAAATTATCAGTAGTTTATGGAACATAGTAAGCAGCAGGATAAAGACCTTACATCAGCTGTTGTCCAGTCTCAGGATGCTGCTGTCTTCCCAACCTGCTGTATTCACACTGTTCCGCTTTCACTGGGTTCTGCTGCATCCACACCGTCTCTGCTCACTGAAAGTAGCACAGGGCGGGCCAACACAGAAGGAGGGGTGGATGGAGTTCAGGAGGTTCTCTAATTCCTTAAGGGCCCCACTATGAGCTACTATCTGACAGGCAGGTGAAGTACAGGGAACAAGTGTCCGATTTTTGGTTGTGGTATATCTCACATATTAAGTTGATGTCAGTTTGTGTGATTGGCACTGACTCATATTAGATTAGTTGATGTTAGAGTTAGATTTTGCGAAAGATTAGACACTTTCAAAAAATCTACCTAACATTGAAAGTTGAGTAAAGTAGGCAAGTTTACTCTTAGTGAGGGTGAAAGGTGGAGGAACATTACCTTACAGAATTACTTCCTCTGATCATTTAATATTCCTGGAGTTGTTTTCTTTCCCTGCAACAGATTGGCGACCTGTCCATGGTATACCCGCCTCTCACCCGAAACGTTTGCTGGAGATAGGCACCA